>NC_056619.1:634099-679893 GCF_018340385.1 Cyprinus carpio
TCGAGAAAGTTTCTCATTATTTCGAGAAAGTTTCTCATTATTTCGAGAAAGTTTCTCATTACGAGAAAGTTTCTCATTATTACGAGAAAGTTTCTCATTATTATGACTTAAAGATCTTTTTTTTTTTTACTCAACGTGGCGGAAACGGGCTTCTATAAACATGGACCTCGTAGCCTAGAATTTTTGCTTGAAAATGATGTGAAAATCATCTTGTTTACTCGCTCACAGAAAACAATAATTTTTTTAAACATTTTTTTAAGACACTTTTTGTTTTGAAAGGGCATATGCGAGTAGGCGTGATTGACCATGAATATTAGTGTGATTCACACCTGAAGACAAAGGCCTGCATAATGAGCCTTTCAGTCAGGTATGTGACTGAGAGGGAAGAGTTACAATAAAGAATGTGAGGACAAAATAAATGTTTGTAGTTTATTTAGAATATATTTAATTATCCCACAAAATAACTTTAGATTCACTTGCGAGTGCAGTTAAACAGTTTATTAGGAACAATCAAAGCTGACTTTCAAAGCTGAATTTTTAGCATCATTACTCCAGTCACACAATCCTTCAGAAAATCATTCTAATATTATGATTTGTTACTCAAAAAAAAACATTTATTATTATTATTATTTTTTATTATTATTTTCTTTTATTATTAATTGAAAGAACAACATAATTTTTAACATGATTATTGTATTTATCAAAGTTTTAATTTCTATATATACTGACTCCAAGCGTTTGAATGTTATAGTGTATATTGTTACACTTGGAGTAAGACTGGAGTAATGATGCTGAAAATTTAGATTTGATAACAGGAATAAATATAATTTTAAAATATATTCAAATAGAAAGCAGTTATTTAAAATAGTAAAAATATTTCACAATATTACTGCTTTAGTAAATGCAACTTTCTGTATTTTGGATCAAATAAATGCAGGCTTGGTCAGCAGAAGCGAATTCTTTAAAAAAAAAAAAAAAAATAAATCTTACTGTTCAAAAGTTTTGACTGGTATTGTGTCATGTTGAAATATATAAATGAACATCACATACCTGGCACATACCTCATATTACTTTTATATTGTATTGCTGTCTATGTTATATGTTAGAACAATAAAAAAAAACATCCTGGCATCGTGAAACATTGAGGTGATGTAAATGAAACATTTAGTCAGGAATAATATTTTGAAAAAAGTCTAACTAGTAAAATGTGTACAAGTTATATGAAAATGAATACAAGTGGATTAATAAAAAAAAAAGATTTACTCATGTTTATAATCTCTGCTGGTTTAAGTCGCTTCATTCTTTTTTCTGAGGTTATCCAAATCTTATTCCTTCTCAGCGTATCTTCTTGAGGTGAATTATGTACCGGTATTATTTCTCTCAGCGCGAAGTGGACAGTAAAATAAAAAAATAAAAAAACTTGAAGAACAATCTCTCTGCTTTGTTTGCTGTCATGTGGGCATTTACACGCTGCAAGCTTCACGTAGACCAGGGGTCAGCAAACTTTTCGGCATGACATGCCATTTTTAATTTTTCTGGTTAACCACTATGCCAACAACACAACCCCCCCAAATGCATTAATGCTTTGTACAGTGCATACACATTTTTAAATGATACGATAAAAAAAAAACAATAGGCCTATTTGATTTTCATGCAAATGGTATCTGAAGATTTTTTCATAAATTGTTTTTTAAACTTTTCAAAAGTTTCTTGAATAACAGATATACAGTGTGGCCATACTGAACATCACTGTATGTGTGTGTGACCAAGGCCAATGCATTAAAACTGTTCAGTTTAATGACCATTATTTATTAATGCGCTGCTTTAATTGCGCGCACACACACACACACCACTCGCACACAGAGATCTGAGATTGCGCTGTGCAAAAAGTAACATTGAGAAGCTCATAAACTTGTTGTTGTTACGACTCAGGCCTCTGTGGCTCTCTCCGACAGCCACCGGAGGGCACCTTCACCAAAATACTGACATTCTCATGGACTACATTAACCAGCGGCCCTGTACCTCGGACTAATCACCACCAGGTGTTCCTCATTCCACGCCCTATTTAAGCTGCAGCCAAACACACACACAGTGCGAAGTCTTGTTTATCCCTGTCTGCCTTTCCGTGTATTACCTTGGATTGTTCTGATCCTGACGATTCTCTGCCGCCTGTCTTACTGACCCTTTGCTCTGCCCACGACCTGTCTGCCGCCTGCCCCGATTCAAGGAGGTTGAAGGAAAGCTCCTGAGTATGTCCTGTATGTACTTTTCCAGAAAGCTTGTCCAGCAGACCTTACATTTTAAACCAGAAGATTTGAATTGCTTGTTGACTCTGCCCCTGAACAAAGGTTTTGACTTGAGTTTTAAGACTGCTTTCCTGCTTAATGATTTCTGGCAAATGTTTGAAACTGTTAAATCCCAGTTCTATGTTCACAGTGGAGAAACTCTCTGACAACACACTTAAAGCTGTGATTGTCAGAATGTTAAATGAAACTGTGACTGAAGAAGATATATGTGTGTGGCTGGGTAGATTTTGCACTGTTCGAGGCCAGCCAGTCAAGGTGCTAGATGAAGATGGTATTTGGACATGCTCTTGATGAATCCCCTTTAAACAATTGGAGGACGCTGGTGAAATCTTTGTGGAGATTCATACCACCTCTACAGAGATTGCCCTAAAAGTTTTGCCAACAATCTCAAAATGGCCGCCCCACAAATGAACAAAGGAAGGAGGAGGCGTTCCCTGAGGTTTTGCCAAGAATTTCAAATACAGCCAACCTCAGGGATTGGGCAGGAAGGAGGAAAAACAGATATTGAAATGGAAAAATTTAATGTTCGGATTTGGTTCAGGAATCCAGTGGGAGTGAAGCTGAGTGTTCACTTCCAAATGCTCAGGTGCAAAAAAAAAAACTGCGGGATCACCTCTGGTGGAAACAGAGGACGAAAAAGCTAGGGTATCACAGCAGCTTGATAGTTCCGATTTGGAAGACCTAGAGTGCATGTGACCCCTAGAGTTTTTGCACATTAAGTTAAGAACATCGTCGCCTAAGGAGTTACAAGAGGGTTTCTTTGTAGCACCTGAGGTGTCGAGCACCTGCTGTCCTGACCCCAGTTCATCTGGGAGAAAGGAAGGGCAATGGAAACAAGATACAACATGATTTTATGCATTTTTTGTAGCCTTTTTGTCTTCTGTTTAAATGTCTCATACTGTTTTAACCATACTGCCCTCACCATCTCTACCATTAATGTAAGAAGTGTGAGATCCACCATGCGAGCATCCTTTAAAAAAAAAAAAAAAAAAAATTAAGTCAGATTTGTTTTTACTGCAAGAGTGTGCTCTGCCCTTTTTAACCAGGTATACAAATATGGAGGCGCTATGGTCTCCCGCTTCCGCCATATGGAGTGGATCGAACCAAAATAAAAACAATGGTTTTGTTATTTTAATTAATAATCCTAATATCTTGGTGAAGGGCAGCACAGAGGTGAGGGAAGGGCGGGCTCTTTTAGCAAACCTGACTTTTTTAGGGAGAGATTTTAAGTTTCTTAATGTGTATGGTTTTGCATCGAAAAATTACAGGTATGAGCTTTTAGAAGACTTACAGCCCCACATGTTAGGCAGGATTCCCCTAGTAGTGGCAGGTGATTTGTGTTATCAAAAAAAAAGATAGGAAGAGGGTAGGAGAAGATTTTAAGGTCAATAAGACATCGGTTTTATTACAGAGTTTAATCAGAGATTTTCGATTAGTTGACTGTTTTTAAAAAATGCATCAAAGAGAGGAGGGCTTCACCTGGTTCAGTGGTGATGGCACCAAAGCCTCTCGAATTGACTACCTATTTACAAGAGACTGCCTGCCAACCGATGCTATATTGACCCCACTCTTCTTTTCAGATCACTTGATGCTATCCTGCACCTGTTCACTGCCCATGGGTGTGACAGTAGGGGGAGGGCTGTGGAAGCTGAACTGCTCCCTTTTAGAGGATGAGGAGGTAGTCCGTGAGTATAGGGAGCAGTTCAGCCAATGGCAGACCCTCCAAGACTTTTATGATACACAAGCACAGTGGTGGGAGATGGTTAAGGATCAGACAAGACAAGTTTTTTTATGTAGGTAGGGAGAGACAAAAATAATAGGGAAAAACGTTGCATGGTGGGGCTACAAAAGAGATTACAAAGAAATTTTTATTTTTTAAATAATGGCTTTGATTTTAGCAACAAAATTCAAGAAGTTAAAAAAGAAATGTTGGTCTTAGCCAGTCTTCAGAGCAAACGGGTCATTTTAAGAAAAAAGAGAAAGAAATAGAAGAGGGTGAAAAGTGTAAGAGGTATTTATTTTAATAGATAATAACAAGGGGAGGGACTATATATAGTTTAAAATATAGAAGGAGGAAAGTGACAAAAACAGAAAAGATTTTAAATGGGGTGGAAATATTTATGAAGAGTTATACCATTTTAAAATAGTACACAAGGACACCTTAGAAGAAGTTTAAAATTTTATAGTCAAGAGAGTCAAAAGTCAAAATGTGCTTTTAGCCCAAGATTTTACTGTTTTAGAACTCCAAAAAGCAATCAAAGGTTTTAAGAGGGGGAAAACCCAAGGAGCAGATGGACTCCCCCTGAAGTTTTATCTTACATTTTGGGACATTTTAGCTCAAGAACTTTTGAACATTTTTAAAGACTTTGAGACCCTTGATGGACTCCCAGACAGTTTTAGAATAGGGATAGTTTCTTTGCTTCATAAAAAAGGTGACCAGACTGACTTGGAAAAACTGGAGACCTATAACACTTTTAAACTTTGACTGTAAGCTTTTTAGCAAAATGTTAGCAACACGAATGTCGACTGTTTTAGAGGATGTGATTCACCCAGATCAAGCTTGTGCTGTGCCCGCAAGAAAGATAACAGACAGCCTAGTGCTGATTAGAGATGCCATCTGTTACGCGAGAAACAGAAATATTCGGCTAGTAGTCCTAAATTTAGACTTTGAAAAAGCATTTGACCGAGTCTCGCACCAGTACCTTTTCCAATATCTGTAAATATCTGCAGTGGTGTTCGTCAGGAGTGTCCTTTATCTCCTCCTCTGTATGTGGCTTGCATCAAGCCACTGGCACAGATCTTGAGAAGGGACAAATGGATCAAAGGACTACACGTTCCTGGGATAGGCAGACTGATAGCTACTTGTGTTTTATACATGGACAATGTAACCCTTTTAGCTACCAACATTTTATCTATACGGAGAGCAATGGACTTGACTGACTGGTACGGTTGGGCCTCAGGCGCTAAGCTCAACAGAAGCAAATCCAAGGCCCAGCTCTTCGGGCCGTGGGAGAGAATAGACAGGTGGACTGGACGTAGATTTTAAAGAGACAGATTTTAAAATTTTAGGGGTCAAGTTTGCTAAAGAGGGAGGTGGACGGGAAATTTTGACTGACTTGCTAGGATAAGTAAGAAAAAGACTGGGGTTTTGGGGACTAAGACCGATGACAATCGAAGGTAAAATTTTTATTTTTAAATCTGTTATTTTACCTCTAATGTAACTTCTTTGTTCTGTTTTTACCCCACCTAGGAAATTCTTGATGGATTTAGAGAGGGCGGTGTTTTATTTCCTGTGGGGGTCTAAGTGGGAAAGACTGAAAAGGGAGGTGGTCAAAAAGAGACCAGAAAATGGCGGAAAAGGCCTCCCAGACCCCCACCTGTTTTTAGGCTGCATGAAAACACCAGTGTCTTTTAACCTGCCTAAAGAATATAGTTTTATTCACCTCGCTCTGGCTCACCCTCAACGTCATCAAGGATGCCATCTGGGCCACCAGAAACCTGCTGGTGGGGAAGCGCGTTATGGTAACCCTCCATGCATGCAAGCTAAAGGTAACATCAATGCTGCAGGGGTAGCATATTACGATATTCGGATGGGGGGGCCAGGGTCACACGGAGAGGGTCCCGGCCGTCAACAGCCCTGGCCGCCCGTAGATGCAACCTCACCACTCTGGCTATGGGAACAGCGGGCCAGCGGCCTGGAGCAGAGGGGATCTCCGCTGAGCCCATAAAGTAGCATTTCACGTCCCTGTTCTGGAGAGTGGGGTGAAGACTCACTTGATAGGGACTCACCCCCGGTCTTGTTTTATTGAGAGTTCTCCTCTGATGCACCCACCTGAGGTCTTGGAGTCTTTCACTAACGAGCTGATGCATCGAATCAGGTGTGTTTGGTTAAAGGGACTCATCTAAAACAGATGAGACACTTTGTCTCCTTTGTCTGAGACACCCAATTCAGATCTTCAAGTCTCTACTAATGAGCTGATGATCTGAATCAGGTGTGTTTGATTAAGGTGACATAGAACACATTCATGCAGTGTTGGGGGGCCTCCAGGAATGCGGTTGGGAAACACTGATCTAAAACCAGGGTTGGGAAGTGCCGGCTTGTGCCAACACTTGGCAGTTTGCAGGCCAGTAATGGAAGGCAGCCGTCCTTCCTTTGCTAGGGGCAGGGGTTCACTGTTGATAAGGACAGTAGAGACGGAAATGGTACCTCTGACTGGCCGCCTGGGCCTTCATAGTCAAGTCAAGTCAAGTCATCTTTATTTATATAGCGCTTTAAACAAAAAAGATTGCGTCAAAGCAACTGAACAACATTAACTGTCATTTTGCATTATTGACACACTGTTTTCCTAATTAAAGGCAGTTCATCATTCAATTCAGTGATGTTATCATGCAGCTCAGTTCAGTTTAAATGGTATCTGTGCAATAATTTGCAATCAAGTCAACGATATCGCTGTAAATGAAGTGTCCCCAACTAAACAAGCCAGAGGCGACAGCGGCAAGGATACCAAAACTCCATCAGTGAGAGAATGGAGAAAAAAACCTTGGGAGAAACCAGGCTCAGTTGGGGGGGCCAGTTCTTCTCTGACCAGACGAAACCAGCAGTTCAATTCCAGGCTGCAGCAAAGTCAGATTGTGCAGAAGAATCATCTGTTTCCTGTGGTCTTGTCCCGGTGGTCGTCGTGAGACAAGGTCTTTACAGGGGATCTGTCTCTGGGGCTCTAGTCCTGGTCTCCGCTGTCTTTCAGGGCTGTAGAGGTCCTTTCTAGGTGCTAATCCACCATCTGGGCTGGATACATACTGGATCCGGGTGACTGCAGTGACCCTCTGACTTGGATACAGACTGGATCTGGTGGATACGGTGACCTCAGAATAAGAGAGAAACAGACTAATATTAGCATAGATGCCATTCTTCTAACGATGTAGCAAGTACATCGGGTGTTATGGGAAGTGTTCCCAGTTCCGGTTTACCTAATTAATGCAGCCTAAAAATCCTTTAATGGATTTGGATATTATAAGTGTATTAGTATGTTATGTGTAAGCCAGGTTAAAGATAATGGTCTTTAATCTAGATTTAAACTGCAAGAGTGTGTCTGCCTCCCGAACAATGTTAGGTAGGTTATTCCAGAGTTTGGGCGCTAAATAGGAGAAGGATCTGCCGCCCGCAGTTGACTTTGATATTCTAGGTATTATCAAATTGCCAGAGTTTTGAGAACGGAGCGGACGTGGAGGACTATAATGTAACAAGAGCTCGTTCAAACACTGAGGTGCTAAACCATTAGGGCTTTATAAGTAATAAGCAAGATTTTAAAATCTATACGATGTTTGATAGGGAGCCAGTGCAGTGTTGACAGGACCGGGCTAATATGATCATACTTCCTGGTTCTAGTAAGAACTCTAGCTGCTGCATTTTGGACTAACTGGAGTTTGTTTACTAAGCGTGCAGAACAACCACCCAATAGAGCATTACAATAGTCTAACCTTGAGGTCATAAACGCATGGATTGACATTTCTGCATTTGACATTAGAGCATAGGCCGTAATTTTAGATATATTTTTTGAGATGGAAAAATGCAGTTTTACAAATGCTAGAAACGTGGCTTTCTAAGGAAAGGTTGCTATCAAATAGCACACCTAGGTTCCTAACTGATGACGAAGAATTGACAGAGCAGCCATCAAGGCTTAGACAGCGTTCTAGGTCATTACATGCAGAGCTTTTAGGCCCTATAATTAACACCTCTGTTTTTTCAGAATTTAGCAGTAAGAAATTACTCGTCATCCAGTTTTTTATATCGACTATGCATTCCGTTAGTTTTTCAAATTGGTATGTTTCGCCAGGCCGCAAAGAAATATAGAGATGAGTATCATCGGCATAACAGTGAAAGCTAACACCATGTTTCCTGATGAAATCTCCCAAGGGTAACATGTTAAGCGTGAAGAGTAACGGCCCTAGTACTGAGCCTTGAGGTACTCCATACTGCACTTGTGAACGATATGATACCTCTTCATTCACTGCTACGAATTGATGGCGGTCATGTAAGTACGATTTAAACCATGCTAATGCACTTCCATTAATGCCAAAAAAAGTGTTCTAGTCTATGCAAAAGAATAATGTGGTCAATAGTGTCGAATGCAGCACTAAGATCCAATAGCACTAATAGAGAGATACAACCACGATCAGATGATAAGAGCAGGTCATTTGTAACTCTAAGGAGAGCAGTCTCAGTACTATGATATGGTCTAAATCCTGACTGGAAATCCTCACAGATGCCATTTTTCTCTAAGAAGGAATATAATTGTGAGGATACTACCTTTTCTAGTATCTTTGAAAGAAAAGGGAGATTCGAGATCGGTCTATAATTAACTAGTTCTTTTTGGTCAAGATGTGTTTTTTTGATGAGAGGCTTAATAACAGCCAGTTTGAAGGAGTTTGGGACATACCCTAATAACAATGAGGAATTAATAATAGTCAGAAGAGGATCTATGACTTCTGGAAGCACCTCTTTTAGGAGCTTAGAGGGAATAGGGTCTAACATACATGTTGTTGGTTTAGATGATTTAACAAGTTTATACAATTCTTCCTATCCTATAGTAGAGAATGAGTGGAACTGTTCCTCAGGGGATCTATAGTGCACTGTCTGATGTGATACTGTAGTTGATGGCTGCATGGTTACAATTTTATCTCTAATAGTATCGACTTTAGAAGTAAAGTAGTTCATAAAGTCATTACTGCTGTGATATTGAGAAATGTCAACACTTGTTGATGCTTTATTTTTCGTTAATTTCATACTTACCTAGCAGGGGAGACACCATGATCAAAAAGGCAGTTCACCCAGGGCGAGGCTCGTCCATTGCACTCCGGCCGTGCTGACCCCTGCGAATTCGTCAAATGTGGGAATCTCGACTGCATAATTTATGGTAGTGGGGGACTGCATTTGCACTCTCCCCTGAAAGTGCTGGTTAAACAAAGCAGATGGGTTTTCTCTCCTGTTCTTTTATACGAAGGATTTGTTCTGTTTTTTTTTTCTTTTCTTTTTTTCGATTCTCAATGATCCAGAGAGCTGTTCAGAATGAGGAGTTCTGTCACATGCTGGGTATGTGTTGTGCGTGTGTGGGAAAAAATGTCACTTGCGCTCTTGAAAAATCGGCCCCTGGTGGGTGGTTTAGTTCAAATTTCTCACGGACCTCACTTGTCAAGTCAATCAGACTGACTGTTGTCTAGCTGTAGCTGTTTTCATGATTGATTTTTTTTTTTTTTTTTTTTTTTTTTTGGCCCTGTTCATTTCCTTTCCTTTTTTTCACCTTACAGTGCCACCAAGTGGCCAGTCGCAGCGCCCTTTTTCTCATGACCACATACTGAGCCTGTGCATAGGTGTGCCGATTTGGGTCAAGTGATCTCATTCCTTTCTGGAGTTATAGCCATTTTAGCAACCTGGGCCACATGACCTTCGAACGTTTTAAAGGGCCACTAGCCAAGGTGAATGGAAATTTCCACTTTTTTTGGATGATTATTGACAGTCAGACTCCAGAGAAGCTTTCTGTGCTACTTTGGTTCAGGGACTGTGCAAAAGAAGCGAAACCTTCTTTTTCAGAGCGACGAGCCAATTCGAGACCTGCCTCTCGTTCGGCTCAAGCCAAGGATTCCGATGACATGAGGCACGTGGCTCTGCGACAAACCGCTTGGGAGTTACAAGCGATGCCTTACTTTCCGCCACAGCAGAGCCACTGTCAGGCCAATCGGGGCGAAACTCGGTGACGTTGCAGATGGGGGAGGGTACTACCATCCCCCAGCGTTTCAGATCTCCCTGACTTACCAAAGCCGAGATGGCCATGTCCCGCTTTCTCCCCTGCTGCACCATAGCAGCATTGCTTCTCAGCCTTTTGGCTAAGAATCAAGTGTAGTATCTGTTGTTATCAGAGAAAGAAACAGAACCCCTGGAGCTGATTGACTACCTATGGAATTTTACGAGACCCTTTGGGATATTTTAAGACAAGATTTGTTGACAGTTTTTAACAACCTAGATGACCTAGACTCTCTCCCAGACAGTTTTAGGTTGGGAATCATGACCCTTTTGTATTAAAAAAAAAAAAAAGACGGATTTAAAAAACTGGCGCCCTATAACACTGTTAAATATGGATTGTAAAATTTTTACCAACCCGAATGTCGACTTTTTTAACAGATTTGATACAACCGGACAAGCCTGTGCAGTCCCAGGGAGGAGGAAGATCACGGACAGCCTTGTACTGATTAGAGTTATCTGTCAGCGAGGAGACAGAAATATTAGATAATTAGTGCTAATTTTAGACTTTGGAAAAAGCTTTAGATCAAGTCTCACACGCTACTTATTTCAAGTACTTGGAAAAAATTAAAAGAGGGAGACGGAGAGGAGAGGAGGTGAAAAGAGCCACCATGATCTCCATTGTGCAGTCTGGGAACAGGTTTTTGCCCCATAAAGGGCCTCTCTTTGGTGGAGGCACAGATACAGTTCTATGCCCACCATACGTTTGGCAAAATATAGGCTACAAGGAGTACACCGCATGGCCCTATTCAGATATGGGGGTCAGAGCCTCACAAGAGAGAAGGTTTCCACGGCCACAGACCCTGACTTACATAACACAACCCCACACGAACAACAAAGGTACCTTTGCCTCAGTATCATATCATCTCCGCTCATGTAACTGAGCCCCGTCAAATTCCCCTTTCCCCTTTTTCTCCTTCTCTATTCCCCCGTGCATATGCCTATGGGAGAATTGCTAGCGTGGTTTGGTGGTCATAGAATTCTAAGATTATAAAAATATGGTCTCCTTGTTTTAAACATTTCGGACTTCAGCAAATGCAAACTCCTTTGAATTTCAAAGCTCTTGTCTCCTATCGTTGAGCATAGGGTGGACCAAATGTGGTGCCAGTTTCCCCAGGACACGTCCTGGCCAGGATTTCTATATTGCCTAAAATATCCAGGTTTTGTCCTTTTGGTTTCCTGTTGTCAATACGTAATGACGGTAATGATCGTTTGATGACCAATGACCATCCAGATCATTGTACGTAATCGACCAAAGTCGTGGTGGAGATTACTACAATACCATTCTCATCTTCAGAGTCGGTCAGAGAACGTTCAAAGCGGTGCCAAATACGTGTACATATTAGTGTTCGATTTAGCAAGCAGCCACTACGCATATACCGATCTGTGTATGACATAAAGTAACTGGGAGAGCGATTCAAAGTCAATAGCGGTGCTGCTCTCTACAGCTCTCCACGGTACTTTGTCATACAACAATTGGTCGCGCAGTAGTACATGCCAAAACGTGGATATTTATAGGCAATATAGAATCCCTGGGCAGGACATGTCCTTGGTAAAATGGCACATTTGGTCACATACGTTAGCTACTTCATGTTATGTTTTTAATATACCCCTTTTTTTTTCTCTCTCTTTTTCTCTTTCTGTATCCCCTTCCTGTGAGGTTTTCACCCTCTGGATCTAGGGATTTTTGGGCCGGTAAGTTTTGTCATGCCCTGACCTTTTGTGCTTTTTTTCAGTTTCTTATAAATATCTAAGGGTTTAAAGTTAATCCACTGATAATCAGCACAAACTAGGGCTAATAATATGGTGGAGCAGCATTATGTCGCATGATTGTGTTTTTTTGAGAAAAAAATGTTATGCATGGTTGATACAAAAACTAAAAATGGACTGGTCATATTGAATAAGACAATAAATCACATACAGCTGGAGCCCAGGACTTTTTGAGAACTGTCAGCTTCCAGCCTATCGGTGGTTTTGCCTAAATTATCCAGGAAAACGGTGTGCTTCTCACTTTTTCAGAAATTGCTGGCTTATTGTGATGAATAACAGAAACCAAGAAACGAGGGCTTGGTAAAAGTCCCCTGAAGGTCTGCTCAACTATCATAGATGCCGGTGGTGCGCACTTGATTAACAGAATGCGCATCGGAGCTGCATCCACCTGAGGCAACTTTCAGTCTTTCACTAACGTGACTGATTAGGTGCACGAGAATCACAATTTCTGGTGTGTGAGGACAAATCTAAATGTATAAAACCGATTAATCTTTGTAGTCAAGTATTTAGAATACATATTTAATTATCCCGGAACATGCATTTGTTGTGACATGTGGTGCATGGAGTTAAAACAGTTTATTAGTGGACAATCAAAGCTGACTTTCAAACTGAAAACAGGCACGCCTGCATGCCCCATTACCTCCAGTCATACACTCCTTCAGAAATCCCTGATAGCAATCTTATTTTCTAAACAAGGGTTGTTGTTATTATGCTTATTATTAGTATTATTATTGCTGCGTTTGCCAAATTTTGAAAAATAGCTGAGAATTTCGTTTTCCCGGTTTTTAGGAATAAATTGAAAGAACAGCATTGTTTGTTACATTTGTTACAGTTCTCCGATTTATTTGTTACATCGTGCATTTCTTTACATCCAGCTTTTGAATGGTTCGTAGTGTAGTTGTCTACGAAACTTCAAATATGGAGTTCTTGATCCAGACATTTAGTCAGGACTATAGTTTGAAAAAAGTCTAACTAGTAAAATGTTTTTGTGCAGGGTGAAAACTACGTACAAGTATATAAAAAATAAAAAAGTTCTGACTCCGAGATATGGCCCACTGCTGAATAAAGTGCTTCATTCTTTTTGCTTCTGAGGAAGGACTGGGCTGCTCAAATCCTCAACCCATGTTTCCACATCTGTTTGGGTGAGTAACGAAGGTCGTCTGCATTCCTCTCATCTAGCAGCGCAGAAGGACAGTACCAAGAACTTGAAGAACAATCTCGCTGACGTTTGTCTTCTGTTGTGTGGCGTATTCAGACTGAGCACATTGCATGAAACAGTAGAATCTGGGTGTACGTTCATTCATTCTCTCTGAGAGTTAGATAGCCATTTTAGGCAACCTGTGAAAAACAGACATCGCGTTGTGTTTCTATGGATTACCTTTATCACAGAATATTTGTTGTCGGCAGCACTTGTTTTTAGTTTAAAGTAAGACAGGTCAAGCTTTCTATAGCTATCTCTCTCATAGTCCTTTTTCGGTGCGTTCCACTGAGTTTACAGTTCATTTTAATGATGCGTTTGTAAAGAAGATTCAGCGCAGACGAAACGGCTGCAGCCAGCACACCTTGTTTTGTTATCTTTATTTTATAGTGCACAAAGTTTTTGTTAGTCTGTATACAAAAAAAAGGAGCCCTTTATACAGATTCGATTGATGTATTGCTTCTTACTGTACGATCAAAACTGTAAGTGTAATTTAAAGGTTCTTTTTGGGTGGTAATCGAAGGAGAAATGCCTCATAACCCGTAACGCCGTTAATCGACTTTCAGAGGGTTAATTCGCTATACGGATTAAAACACAAAGTTTTGGACTCTGTTCCCCCTTTCAAGATATTGAATGATGTATGTAAATTGTTGATGAACAATAAAATTATAAAAAGAAAACAAATCTGTTCTTGTCGATCCAACTTCTCTTCTTTTTGGCTAAGATCAACGTGTCTGTTGGCGTTGAAGACTCTTTTGGTACGTGGCGATCGCTCCTTGGAGGTTCCTGTCTCGGATCCTTTTAGATCTCTAGTCACAAAACTTTTTTAAGATGTAATTGAACTCTGCTGCTTCTGGGCTCCCACAAGTTATGGTAAGTTAAGGTCTTTTAGTTAATTTATTGGATTATTTATTGGTATTCTTGCTTGTATTTATTGTTGTGTTTTAAAGTTTTTAGGCTGTTGGTGCCTCCAACATGTCGGCTGCCCGTCCGCCGTGACGTGCTGAGCACCACAGCGTGCGCTTTCGTTTTAAAGAGGTGGATGGTAAGACTCCTGGGGATGTCACCGTCTATTGACTTTCTCCAGGAAGCTAATCCAGCAAGCCTTAAATTTTAAAACCTAGTGATTGGAATTGTTTAAGACTCTGCCCCTGAACAAAACAAAGGTTTCTACGGTAAGTGTTTTAGGAATCTGCTCCCTTGTTACAAGACGTTTTGGCAAAGGTTTGATGCTTGTAAAGACCCAGTTCTCCATGTTTTATGTTGAAAAGCTCTCGGACCAATTCACTTAAAAAACTGTGCATTGTAGAATGTTTAATGAAACAGCGAGTGGAGATGATATTGTGTTGTATGGTTGGGTAGATTTTGCACGGTTCGTAGTCAACCAGTCAAACTACACAGGACGAAGATGGGATCTGGAATTGCGCTTGGAGGAGTTCCCCATTAAACAATGGGAGGATCCAAGCGGATTCCAGGTACCTGAGTCAGATACCTTCAATGATTTGTGTTGGGGAGAGAAACCGCGGCTACATTCATTATCAAGGAATGCCCAAATTGTGCCGGAAGTGTGGGCCACATAGGGCATCTTGCACAAGCATGCCAAGAAATCGTGTGTGTGCAAGTGTAGAGAAATTGGTCACAGTTTTTTGAGGAATGTACCAATGGCAGACGGTGTACTCTCTCTGTGGTGAAACCACACCATCGCTACAGAGATTGCCCAAAAATCTTTGCCAACAAGCTGAAAAGTAAAGGAAAATGGCCGCCCCACTAAAGGAGCAAACGGAGGAAACAAAGGGAGGAGGCGGAGTCCTGAGGTTTTGGCGGGAAATTCAAATATCCCGCCAACCCAGGCATTGGACAAGAAAAGGGAAAGTGGGGCGGCCACAGGGGCGGAGTCAAGTTTGTTGGGTGCACAGGGGGAGGAAGCCACTCCCCAACAAGATGAGAACAAAATGGAGGATGAAGAGGGGGAGATGGCTTCCTCCCTAGAAACTGTGTCAGAGATTAGTATGGTGGATAGTGGGAGTGAAACTGTTTGTTCCCTCCCCAAATGCTCAAGTGCAGAAAAGGTCTGCGAGATCTCCTCTATTTCCAATAGAGGAGAAAAAGCTGAGGGCATGCATCGGCTAGATAGTTCCTCTTTGGAAGATCTAGACCGTTAGGTGGCCCGGCGAATCTCCAAATGAAGTCTCTTTTTCTGCACATTATGCTAAGAACATCGTCGCCGAAGGAACCGCAAGAGTCTTTCTCTGTGGATCCTGAGGCGACGAGCATTTGTCCCCCTGATCCCAACATCTCTGGGGAAAGGGAGAGGCAAATGCAACATGAGGTGACGTGATTTTAATATAACTCTGCAGTCTTTTTATCTTTTTGTTCCTCTTTTAAATGCTGGCATTTTAACCATACTGTTCATTGGCCCTCACTATCTCTACAATCAATGTGAGAAGTGTGAGGTCCCACACTGAGAGCACAGAAGTGTTTTATCATTTTTAAAAAATTTTAAGTCAGATATCTTTTTATTGCAAGAGTGTGCTCTGCCCTTTTAGTAGTAGCTGACAGGAAGTGGGAGGAGATGTGGACCATGGGGCCCATCAATATGGAGTGGCTCCAACTTTAAAAGAATGATGGTTGTGGCTATTTTAATCAAACAATTCAAACATCATGGTGAAGGGTAACCACTGTGGTGAGGGGAGGCTCCAAGCGGGCGGGGCAATTTTAGTGAATCTGACTTTTTTAGGTAAAATGATCTAATATTCTAAACGTGTATGGTTTTACAGAAAAAAATGACAGACATGAGGCTTTTAGAGGATCTGCAGCCCCACATGTTAGGTAGGGTGCCCCTAGTGGTAGCGGGGGGTTTTAATTGTGTTTTATCCAAAAAAAGATAGAAAGAGGGCGAGCACAGATGATTTTAATGTTTTGATAAAACATCGGTTTTATTACAAAATTAGTAGTCAAGGAATTTTAAGTTAGTGGACTGTTTTAAACACACTGCATCAAAAGAGAGGAGGGCTTCACCTGGTTCAGTGGTGATGGCGCCAGAGCCTCTCGAATTGACTATGTTTTACAAGGGACATGCCCGCCAACCCGAGTGCACGACATTGACCCACTCTCTTTTTTCCGGATCACACATGATGCTGTCTTGCACCCCTTGCACGTGGGGTCTTGTTCCACGGGTTGTACACCCTTGTGACTGTCCGTAGGAGGAGGGCTGTGGAAAGCTGAAATGTTCCCTTTTAGAGGTATGAAGAAGTGGTTAGAGAGTATAGGAGTCGCAGTTCAGCCAATGGCACACCCTCCAGGGACTTTTATGACTCACACGAGCACAATGGTGGGAAATGTTAAAACAAAGGAGTCTGGACAGTTTTTTTCTAGAAAAAATCATGGGAAAAGGAAAAAAGACCAAGGAAAGAAGACGCAATGATGGGGCTGCAGAAAAGACTGCAGAGATATTTTAACCTTTTAAACAGATTAGATTTTACAGAAGAGATTAAAGGAAGTCAAGAGAGAAATGTCAGTTTTATCTGAAGTTCAGCGTAGAGGTGTAATTTTAAGATGTAGAGGAAAGAGAAATGAGGAAAATTTGGGAGAAAGCTGTACAAGATACTTTTTTAAAAAAAAATATAACACGGGGCGGTGGGTCACAATCTCTACTTTAAAGACTTTTTGCAGGTGGGAGGAAAGTAAGCGGAACAGAAGAAATATTTAAATGAAACTGAAAAACTTTTATAATAACTTGTATAGTGCAAAAGAGGTTCACAATGGGGTTTTAGAGGAAGTTTTAACCTTTGTTAAATAAAAAGTGTTGAAGAAGCAGAAGATGTGCTTTTATCCCAGGATTTTACAGTTTTAGAAAATTCAAAAAAGCTTTAAAAGATTTTAAAAAAAGGGGAAGTCCCCTTGGCATTGACGGAACTGCCCCTTGAATTTTTCAGATCTGACGGGAGCTTCTTGGGACATTTTTAGCACACGAACTGTTGACAGTTTTTTGTTTTTTTTTTTTTTTAAGGAATTTTGAGACTCTTGACGGACTTCCTGACAGCTTTAGAGTAGGGATAGTTTCATTATTACACAAAAAAGGAGACAAGACTGACTTGAAGAAACTGGCGACCAATCACGCTTTTTAAAAATTCGGGCCTGTAAAAATTTTAAATGGGCATGTATGTCCTTGCAGTAGCAACACGTGGTGTCGAGGGTTGTCCTTATCCTCTCTTCTGTAAAGTGGCTCACAGCCAGGATCAAGCTTGAAGTGACTGTTGACCGTGCCGGAAGAAAGATAACAGACAACCTAGTGCTGATTAGAGACGCCATCCTGTTACGGAGAGACTTGACAGAACATATTCGGCTAGTAGTCCTAAATTTAGATTTGTGAAAAGCAACAGTCCGATCCCAGTCTCGCACCATGGGATGGAATTTCCGGGTGGACTGGACGGGAAAAAGGGACAAGACTTTCCAGAATTTTTAGGTGCTTTGATAGGCCTGGAGGTGGAAGGGGTACGGAGCCATTGGACTGGCTACAAGGACTAGTGCAGCAAAAATACTGGGTAAATGGGGGATCTTTTCTAAAGCTCAGTTGTGAATCGAAGGTAAACCAACACAGGTGATTGTCCGTTCAGGACGATGTCCTTTATCTTTTGTTTCTGTATGTGGCCCACTTATGGAGACTAGGGTCACCTGTGCAGTTTTTCCCGAATTTGCCTCTTGAGGGGTGGGGCTGACAATCAATGGGTACCAGTCTCGGAATTCCTTGGGGTGCGGCCCCAGGACTTGAAGGACTTGCGGCACAGGAATTGTCACCTCATGCTCTGGCTCACCTCGTGCACATCCAGGAGCCATCTGAGCCACCAGAAACTTAGTGGAGAAGCGCGTTTCCGGTAACCCTTAGATGGCATGCGAGCTAAATCTACTTGCACTGTGCAGGTCGGACTAGCTGACGATATTTGGATGGGCACGGCATGTCGAACAGAGAGTGTCCCCGGCAGGCCATAGATGCACTCCCTCGGGCACTCGGGCTACGGGGGAACAGCGGGCACAGCGGGCCGGATTGGGTTTTTATAGGGACTCCGCTGAGCCCATCGCCATTAGATAGTCATTTCACGTCCCTGTTCTGGACGGAGTGGGGTGACTGGGGGACTCGAGTAAGGGAAAAACTTGGCACAGTCTTGCAGGGAGGACTTTTAAAAGCTTGGAAAAATCTGGGGTTTTATGGCACTTAAGAAATGGAGTTGGACAATGTTATTGCCAAAAAAAGGTTAGCTGGCAATTGTTTTTAAAATCTGTTGTAGGATTTTACTTTTAAAGATGCTCATGTCCTTTGTAAAACAGTCTATCCACAACAACAACCGTAGGAAATTCATAATGGTTTTAAATTTACTTGCTTTTAACAAAGATTGTGTTTTATTTGACATAGTGGTGTCCGTCAGGGATTCCAATTTCATGGCTCGTTTTAAAAAACTGCATGTGTTGTTGGTCAAAACAGCCCCTGAGATCGTGTGTGGGAAAAAGGCCAAAATGGAAAACTGACCTTGCGTTTGAAGAAATTGTCCGCTTCAATAACTTGTTTCACAAATTCCTTTCACAATAAAATCACTTCTCCGTTTGACTAACATCCCAATCTGTGGAACCGCTTACGGTTGAGACTGCGATCGCCGTGCTTTTATGGATGGGGGTAACTCTTATCTCCACGGACAAATTCCTATTTAGATCCCGAGTCACATAACTTTGAAAAAACTGACTGTAGTCATTTTTTAACCTGTCTACAGGAACCTAGTTTTTATAAAATAAGAAGCGGTTCATTAGCGAGAATGTTCACGATTGTATATTTGGGAGTGTACGATATATTTATTGGTGTATCCATTGGCTGGTTTGTTGAACCAGGTTCTCGTCGCTAGGCTCTTGGTGCCTCCACCTTGAATACCGTGTGCCGGCGTGAGAGTCCAGTTCGGGAGGGACTCACACCGTGAGGTGTTCTGCGAAACAACGTTACAGGAACGCTGCCTATTCGCGTCGTTTCTTAGACACAAACAAGGAACACAGGATTAATGGATGGATGATAATGGAGGGTAATGAGAAACTCTCCCCTGTCAGGGAAATAGCCGGTATGCTACTACTTTTGTGTGTTTCTTTATGGCCAAACATCCTACAAATCTGCCTAGAGTGTCCGTGCTGTTTTTCCCCGGAGGATTGACCGTCACACCTCTGCTCTCGGCCCTCTATCGTTGCTCGCTGCGTCTTTGCTTGGGGAGGGACTGTGAGCCTCAACCCAAACGGTACCCCTGTATTTCCCGTGAATTTACCCACGGCAAGTAAGTTTGGGGCCAAGTTAGGGTACCCATGTCGTATTCCTTGTTTATTGGGGTGGGCCGGGAATGTTTTGCAAGGGGACATGTGAGTTGTTTCACGACAGAATTACACTTGCTCAACAGTCACCTCAACGAATCAAGGCCTGGATGCCATGGGACCCAACCAGAAACTGCTGGGAATAATAAAAGAATCCTGTTGGCCATCCAGTTACAATCCGAGCATATGTCCCTAAATGGGAACAACTATCAATGCTGACATTAAAGGATTGGTTACGGAAACGATATCATTTGAACTTGGATCGATGTAAGCTATAGATAGCCTGGAGCGGCAGGGGGAGGGATCCAGGCGCCCATAAAACGACCTGATTCCACCGGGGTTGCCATATTGTTACACAATACGAGAGGCATTAGGAATGAACAGCGGCCTGACATGGCCCAGGAGATGTCTTACGCCGTTTTCAAAAAGAGATTCCCCAAGCTTGCTGTTCTATTGATAATTACTGTTACATAACCGGCCCCTGGTGAGGTCTTGGACTCTTCCACTACGAGATGATGCATTGAACCAGGTGGTGTTTGGTTAAAGGGAGTCATCTAAAAATGACTAGATGAGACACTTTCGCCCTATTCTCTGACTATGCGCTCGATTAGATTATCTTAAAACCAATGCACCCTCCAGTCATTTGTATAATTGGCGGAGGTTGTCTGTGATCTTTTGCATCACGTGCGACCAGTCGCAGACCATGTCTGTCAATATGTAAAGTAAAAATGGACCACCGCAAAAAGACCTACCATGTTTTGCCAAACTCAGAGGTCCTGTGATAATATTAGTCCTGTGCGAAGTTCTCAGAAAATGACATCTCTGTGATTTGGCCTGGATTTGGCAGGTCGAATATAATTGTTTCGAGGTTTTTGTTTCCTGTGCGCCTTTTTTTAATCCATCTTTTACGAAGAATGGAGCTGCGTTGGGAGTGTTTAATAGTATTTTGGGGTGCTGTCATATCGCTACACCATAACAATTTGCAGAAAGAACAGAGAGCTGAAAAGGTTTTGAGGTTAATGTGTTACAAATAAATCAAGCATAAAGCTTGAGATATTATTTTAACCCAGTGAAATGTAAATGAAGTGCAAGGAACTATATTATTATATTTTTTAATCCATCTGAACCATAGAACGGGAGACAAAAAAAAAGCCTTTGACATATCCGGTATCCGGGAGATAAGTCAGTAAAAGTCGAGTAAAATCACAGGCTTCGCTTATATTGTGAATGCACCTCATGAATTCAGATGTGGCCGTTGGGTAATTCAAAAATCACACAAGGTCCCCAGATAATACTAATCAGTGTGTCTGGTTATAGGGCTTTTGTCTAAAAACTTTGTCCGGAGACACCTGATTCAGATCTTCGAGTCTCTACTAATGAGCTGATGATCTGAATCAGGTGTGTTTGATTAAGGTGACATAGAAAACAATTCATGCAGTGTTGGGGGGCCTCCAGGAATGCGATTGGGAAACACTGATCTAAAACCAGGGTTGGGGAACACCGGCTCGTGGCCAACGCTTGGCAGTTTGCAGGCCAGTAATGGAAGGCAGCCGTCCTTCCTTTGCTAGTGGCGGGTGTTCACCGTTGATGAGGACGGTAGAGACAGAAATGGTATCTCTGACTGGCCAACTAGGCCTTCATATTTACCTGGCAGGGGAGACACCATGATCAAGAAGGCGGTTCACCCAGGGCGAGGCTCGTCCATTGCACTCCGGCCGTGCTGACCCCTGCGAATTCCCCAAATGTGGGAATCTCGACTTCATTATTTTATGGTAGTGGGGGGACTGCGTTTGTGCGCTCTCCCCTGAAAGTGCTGGTTTGAAACAAAGCAGATGGGTTTTCTCTCCTGTCTTTTTTTATGCAAAGCGTTTGTTCTGTCTTACTTTTGGGGTTCTCAAACTGATCCAGAGAGCTGTTCAGAATGAGGACTTCTGTCATATGCTGGGTTGTGTTGTGTGTGAGAAAAAAAAAAAAAAAAATAAAAGGTCAGTTGCGCTCTTGAAAAATCCCCCCTGGTGGGCGGTTTAGTTCAAATTTCTCACAGACCTCACTTTCAAGTCGATTCGGACTGACAGTTGCCTAGCCGTAGCTGTTTTCATGATTTTGGTTGTCCTTTTTCATTTCCTTTTCCATTTTTTTTACCTTACAGCGCCACCAAGTGGCCAGACGCAGCGCCCTTTTTTCCGGACCACACAGACTGAGCCCGTGCATAGGCGTGCCGATTTGGGTGAAGTGATCTCATTCCTCTCTGGAGTTATAGCCATTTTAGCAACCTGGGCCACACGACCTTCGAACGTTTTGAGGGCCCCACGCCAAGGTGGATGGAAATTTCCACTTTTTTTTTGGATGATTATGACCGTCAGACTCCAGAGAATCTTTCTGTGCCCGCTTTTTGGTTCGGACTGGGCCAAATACCTGGTGCTAGTTTGCAAAAGAAGGTTTTCGACGAAATCCAAAATAGCCGGAAAATATTCGCCAGAGTGACGAGCCAGTTTGAGACCTGCCTCTCATTTGGCTCGAGCCAAGGATTCCGATGACATGAGGCAGGTGGCTCTGCGACAAACCGTTTGGGAGTTACGAGCGATGCCATACTTTCCGCCGCAGCAGAGCCACTGCCGGCCCAATCGGGGCGAGGCTCGGTGACGTTGCAGACGGGGGAGGGTACTACCATCCCCCAGCGTTTCAGGTTCCCTCTTATGTTTGTTTGGTTGTGCCCCTTTTCATTTTCATTTTTCTGCACCATTATATCGCCATTTTAGCCAAAGTGTTAGCAACCTGGTATTGCGCACACAACCTTCTAACGTTTTGAGGGCCCCACGCCAAGGTAAGTGGAAATTTCCACTTCTTTTTGGATGATTATTGACGCCAGAGAATCTTTCCGGTCCGTGCTGCTTTGTTCGGACTGGCCAAATACCTGGTGCTAGTTTGCAAAAAAATGTTTTCGACTAAATCCAAAATAGCCGAAAATTTTGGATTTATGGACCTGACCTTCTTCAATCTAACGGACTGTGTGAGTTTTTTTGAGTCTTGGGGTAAGAAAAAGCACAAGCTGTTGGAAGGATTGTGTTTGCACCCTTTGTTTGCACAGGATTACTTACCTCTCACAATCCATCTGTAAAATCATTTTGTTGAGGATGCGGAGGTAATGACATTCCTTGAGAGGCACTGTGAGGCTGTGAAAGGAGATGAGCGTGTGAGGGATCGGTTTGGGATTTGGACTGGAAAGAGGCGTTTTTTTGTGAAGCTCCAGGTGGATTCAGCAGTCCCTGGAAGCCTGGTTCACCTACCGGGGTCTATTTCCGATTGGGCCTAACAGGGGCTTTCTTTATTACCCTAGGCAGCCCATGTATTGCAGGAGATGTGGAGGAGAAGGACACGTTTAAAACAGACTGTGAAGGACAGCGTTTGTCGGTTTTTTTGGGAGGCAGACCACGTTGCTTCGGCCTGCCCTGCACCAAAGCTCTGTAGCCTTGCGGCAAGTTCATGATCATCTTTACCGTACCTGCCCATCAAAAAGCAATACCTATGCGAGCATATTGAAGGAAGGTGATGATCTGCAGGCAGACCTGGATGTCATTCGTTAGCAGTCTACCAGCAGAAAGGGAGGGGCATCTGAACAAGCGACAGGTGGAAATGATCAGAGAAGTATGAGTGCATCAAGTTCAGGAATGTGCTGGTAGAAGAAAGGAACAAGCGGATGTAGCCATGGGGATCTGATAACTTTTGTCCCTGGATGGAAAGGAGGTAAAAGGAGTGGGATCGGATCAGCAGCTTAGTCTGTCTCCGGGATGGACAGATCTGGAAAAGTGAAAGTGAAAGTCGTGACATTTGCCAAGTATGGTAACCCATACTTGGAATTGGTGCTCTGCATTTAACCCATCCAAGTGCGCACACACACAGCAGTGAGAAAGTGAACACACCGTGAACACACACCCGGAGCAGTGGGCACCTATATCCAGCGCCCGGGAGCAAACTGGGGGTTCAGTGCCTTGCTCAAGGGCACTTCAGACATGGGTATTGAGGGGTGGAAGAGAGCACTGTTCATTCACTCCTCACCCACCTACAACTCCTGCCAGCACTGAGGACTCGAAACCTGCGACCTCCGGGGTTACAAGTCCAAATCTCTAACCATTTGGCCACAGCTGCCCCCCCCCCACTTCAGAGAAGTGCTTTCTGATGCGTTGGAGGTGGATAAGGAGGAGGCCGTTTTGGAGCCTGCAATCGATCAACCCACCAACGAGAGAGAGAGTTCATAGTGGGTCAAAGATGGAGATTGCAGTAGAGTCAGCATTTGGGACTGGCCTGTCGCAGAGCCTGGAGTGAGGCTAGTGACCCTGATAATGGGGAAATATGCAAATACAGCAAATTGGAGAACTCTGTAAGTCAAGATTGTAATGAGGAGGGCTATGAAGGTAAAGAGAATGAGGAGGGGGGACAAGCACTGGCTGGGGGGTAGTATTGAAGAGGAAGAGGAAGAGGGAGGGGAAGAAATGATAGCGGAATCCGGGGAATGGACTGAGGTGGTTTCAAGGAGGATAAAGGGGAGGAAGGGGAAAGAAGAGAATGTGGAAAAAATGGGAATGAATAAGAGGGGAAAGTGGGCTGGGGAAGTATTGTGGGTGATAAGGGGGCTTTTGGAGGGTGTCTAAGGGTTTTTCAATGGGACTGTTAAGAGTTGCAACATTTAATGTAAGAGGGCTGAAAATGGCGGATGTTTTGTTTTTACAAGAATGTCACTTGGAGAATGAAAGGGATGTGGAGAGGTTTTTGAAGGACTGGACTTGGGGACCATCATTTTGGGGAGTGGGGAATGTGAGGGCGGATGGGTGGGGATTTTATTTTTTTCCTGGGAGGTGATGGTTGAAACATCTGGGGTGATTGTTCCAGGGAGGGTGATGTTTGTGGATGCAAGATGGAGGGGGGTGGCCTTACGGTTCATAAATGTGTATCCGCCCAGCAAGTGAGAGGAGAGGGAGGGCTTTTTGGGGAAAATTTTCCGTTTTGTATATGAACTGGCTGGTGGTCTTGGCAGGGGATTTTAATATGTCCTTAGAGAAAAGTTCTGGGGGGGGAATTGGCAGGGGTTATTAAAAGATTTGGATTACAAGATTCAGGTCAGACAACTGGAGGGGAGGGTTTAGGTTATACACGGTGGAACAGTAGGCAGGAGGCATCGCGTTTGGATTATATATTTTTTTTCAAAGTCTGTTAAAGTTAGCAGCTACACAAGGCAGCCAATGTGGTGTTCAGATCATTGTTTAGTTGGGGCTGGGGCAGAGGTGGAAGCAGGACATTATATGCTGGGTGGTGCAATATAAAAAGATTCTACCAGTCGCATTCTGACTGGTAGGAAGGGGTGAAGGAGAGGGTTAGGTTTTTTTGCAGGGCGTGGGGTTTAGCTTTGGGGAAGGCTAAGCGGAATCAAGTATGTCAGTCAAGTTGCAGTGGACCTAAAGAAATAGAGGTTCAGTGGACTAAAGAATTGCAAGTTTTATGCTCTCAAGGTCTATTGAGCACTGTGCAAGGGTGGAAGAAAGCCAAACTCTTGCAGGATGCTTTGAATGAACATTATAGAGGGGAAGCACAGAATTTTTTTTTATGCAGTCAGGTGTATGTCAGCGTTTGTTCGATGAAAGGCCTACAAAGTTTTTCTTTTCTACTGTGAAGGGCAGGCAGAAGCGTAGCAGTATGGAATGTTTAAATACAGAAAAGGGTAAGGTTTACTCAGTTGAAGGAATGCTGAAGGCTTCAGTTGCCTTTTATAAGGAGCTGTTTGTGAATAGAGAAAGGAGAGAGTCAACAGCGGAGGGGTTTCTAGTGGATCTGGACAGGACCTTGGAGGAAGTGGAGGCAGGCAGGTTAGAGAAGGAGGTCACCTTGAAGGAAGTAGAGGTAGCAGTTAAGTCCTTGAAGAGAGGCACGTCTCCAGGTGGTGATGGCCTACTGGCTGAATTTTATCAAGCCTTTTTGCCTTTAGTAGGCCCTGAACTGATTGAAGTTTATCAGGAAAGCCTGGAAGTGGGGAAATTGCCTTTGTCTACGAGGAGGGGGTTAGTGACCCTCCTGCATAAGAAAAATAGTAAGGGGGATTTGGCAAATTGGCGGCCAATAACTTTACTTACTACGGATTATAAGATTCTGGCGAAAGTCTTAACCTTATGGTTTAAGGGGGCATTAGATTCGGTGGTTCATCCAGATCAAACTTGTGGGGTCCCAGGAAGATCAGGCAGCCCAACTGATCCGGGATTTGATCAGTTGGGCTGAGCAACGTCAGCTTCCTTTGGCAATCCTGAGCCTTGACCAGGAAAAGGCCTTTGATAGGGTTAGCCTTTTTTTTTTTTTGTGGTCAGTGTTGGAGAAGCTTGGGTTTGGCCCGGGGTTCAGAGCCTGGGTCCAGCTTTTGTATAGCGAGGCTTTCAGTCAGATTAGGATAAACAGATTCTATTCTGAACCAGTGAAACAGTTGGGTGGTGTGAGTCAAGGGTGTCCTTTGTCACCCTTGTGCTATATACTGTCTTTAGAGCCTCTGATTAGTCGGCTACAGTTAACAGCAGCTTTGACTGGTGTAGTAATGCCAGGTGGAAGAGGGACAAGGGCAAAAGTGTTCGCGTACGCAGATGATATGACAGTCTTTTTGACCACTGAAAAAGATTTTGTAGTGACCGGAGAGATTTTGCATAGTTTTTCTGAAGCCACAGGTGCCAAGATAAACATCAGTAAATCTTCAGTGATGTTTGTAGGACGGTGGAGTAAGATTGTAACCAGATTATTTGGTAGGGAGGTGTAAGGATGTGAACTGGTTGGCAGCATTAGGGAGGCTGCCAGTACGGGAGCGTTTATATACACAGATTGCAGAGGAGAAGAGACCATTGAGCATGCCTTGTGGTCATGTCCAGGAGCAGTGACTTTATGGGAAGCAGTCACTGGGTGATGGAGGGAGTGGGGTGGACCACTGATTACCCGGGACTTAGTGTTGTATGGAGTAGGGTTGGGAAATATAGAGAAGAATCAGAGTAGTGTAGTATGGGTTACTATCTCAGAAGGGAAAGCGTATCTTATGGGACTGGCGACTAAGGTGCCTGAGGAAGCAGTTGCCTGGTTTAGAACCTCAAAAGTTATTTTCAAAACTTTTGGCAAGTTTGGTGAAAGAGGTAAATGGGTTTAAGTTTGTTTATGGGAGGAGGGGATGAGGGCTGTATGGGGGGACTCCCTCGGGTAGGGGTGGGATAAAGTCTTGGGTGTTAAAAATCTAGTATTGGTTATCAGTTTAAATTATTTTTGAGTTCGGAATGATTTTTGAATTCTGTAGGCTTGGGACATTTATGTTCAAACTGAAAATGTGTATGCCTTTGTTACAAGTGGTTAATTTGTAAATTTGTATGAGTACAGGTCCTTCTCAAAAAATCAGCATATTGTGAAAAAGTTCATTATTTTCCATAATGTAATGATAAAAATTAAACTTTCATATATTTTAGATTCATTGCACACCAACTGAAATATTTCAGGTCCTTTTATTGTTTTAATACTGATGATTTTGGCATACAGCTCATGAAAACCCAAAATCTCAAAAAATTAGCATATTTCATCCGACCAATAAAAGAAAAGTGTTTTTAATACAAAAAAGTCAACCTTCAAATAATTATATTCAGTTATGCACTCAATACTTGGTCGGGAATCCTTTTGCAGAAATGACTGCTTCAATGCGGGCGTGGCATGGAGGCAATCAGCCTGTGGCACTGCTGAGGTGTTATGGAGGCCCAGGATGCTTCGATAGCGGCCTTAAGCTCATACAGAGTGTTGGGTCTTGAGTCTCTCAACTTTCTCTTCACAATATCCCACATATTCTCTATGGGGCTTCAGGTCAGGAGAGTTGGCAGGCCAATTGAGCACAGTAATACCATGGTCAGTAAACCATTTACCAGTGGTTTTGGCACTGTGAGCAGGTGCCAGGTCGTGCTGAAAAACAAAATCTTCATCTCCATAAAGTTTTTCAGCAGATGGAAGCATGAAGTGCTCCAAAATCTCCTGATAGCTAGCTGCATTGACCCTTGCCCTTGATAAAAACACAGTGGACCAACACCAGCAGCTGACATGGCACCCCAGACCATCACTGACTGTGGGTACTTGACACTGGACTTCAGGCATTTTGGCATTTCCTTTTCCCCAGTCTTCCTCCAGACTCTGGCACCTTGATTTCCGAATGACATGCAAAATTTGCTTTCATCCGAAAAAAGTACTTTGGACCACTGAGCAACAGTCCAGTGCTGCTTTTCTGTAGCCCAGGTCAGGCGCTTCTGCCGCTGTTTCTGGTTCAAAAGCACACGCCTGTGCACGGTGGCTCTGGATGTTTCTACTCCAGACTCAGTCCACTGCTTCCGCAGGTCCCCCAAGGTCTGGAATCGGTCCTTCTCCACAATCTTCCTCAGGGTCCGGTCACCTCTTCTCGTTGTGCAGCGTTTTTTGCCACACTTTTTCCTTCCCACAGACTTCCCACTGAGGTGCCTTGATACAGCACTCTGGGAACAGCCTATTCGTTCAGAAATTTCTTTCTGCGTCTTACCCTCTCGCTTGAGGGTGTCAATGATGGCCTTCTGGACAGCAGTCAGGTCGGCAGTCTTACCCATGATTGCGGTTTTGAGTAATGAACCAGGCTGGGAGTTTTTAAAAGCCTCAGGAATCTTTTGCAGGTGTTTAGAGTTAATTAGTTGATTCAGATGATTAGGTTAATAGCTTGTTTAGAGAACCTTTTCATGATATGCTAATTTTTTGAGATAGGAATTTTGGGTTTTCATGAGCTGTATGCCAAAATCATCAGTATTAAAATAATAAAAGACCTGAAATATTTCAGTTGGTGTGCAATGAATCTAAAATATATGAAAGTTTAATTTTTATCATTACATTATGGAAAATAATGAACTTCTTCACAATATGCTAATTTTTTGAGAAGGACCTGTATATGGATTTGATAAAAAAAAAATCTGTTCTTATCAGTTTAATATCTGATATGTCCCCTATCTGGGGACTACATATTAAATTGATTTTTGGATCACGGAGCTGGAGCCGGGGCTTGCTCTGTTCACTCCACGCATCGGCCTGGTATTGCAGTGTCTCCAGGAACAGTGTGCATCCCTTTTCAGGGATTTCTGCTTATTGTGACGAATAACAGAACAAGGAATGAGGGCCTTGTCCTGGCTCCCACTGAGGTCTGTCCTTGCAGATGCCCCGGTTGCTGTTTTATTGAGAATTCTCCTCTGATGCACCCACCTGAGGTCTTGGAGTATTCCACTTACGAGCTGATGCATTGAATCAGGTGTGTTTGGTTAAAGGAAGTCATCTAAAACAGATGAGAGACTTTGTCTCCTTTGTCTGAGACACCCAATTCAGATCATCGAGTCTCTACTAATGAGCTGATGATCTGATCAGGTGTGTTTAATTAAGGTGACATAGAAAACATGCAGTGTTGGGGGGACTCCAGGAACGCGTTTGGGAAACACTGATCTAAAACCAGGGTTGGGAAGCGCCGGCTCGTGCCAACGCTTGGCAGCTTGCAGGACAGTAACGGAAGGCAGCTGTCCTTTGCTAGGGACGGGGATTCACCATTTATGAGGACGGTAGAGATGGAAAGGTACCTCTGACTGGCCACCTGGGCCTTCATACTTACCTGGCAGGGGAGACACCATGATCAAGAAGGCAGTTCACGCAGGGCGAGGATCGTTCATTGCACTCCGGCTGTGCTGACCCCTGCGAATTCCCCAAATTTGGGAATCTCGACTGCATAATTTATGGTTGTGGGGGACTGCGTTCGCGCTCACCCCTGAAAGTGCTGGTTGAAAAAAGCAGATGGGTTTTCTCTCCTGATCCTTTTTTATACAGAGCGTTTGTTCTGTCTTTCTTTTTGGGTTCTCAATGATCCAGAGAGCAGTTCTGAATGAGGAGTTCTGTCATATCCTGGGTATGTGTTGTGCGTGTGTGGAAAAAAAAAATCACTTGCGCTCTTGAAAAATTGGCCCCTGACTGTTGCCTAGCCGTAGCTGTTTTCATGATTGTTTTGTTGTCCTTTTTTCCTTTCCTTTTTCATTTTTTTCACCTTACAGTGCCACCAAGTGGCCAGTCGCAGCGCCCTTTTTCTCCTGACCACAGACTTAGCCCGTGCATAGGCATGGGGGTTTGGATGAAGTGATCTCATCCCTTTCTGGAGTTATAGCCATTTTAGCAACCTGGTCCACACGCCAAGGTGAGTGGAAATCTTTTTTTTGATGATTATTGACAGTCAGACTCCAGATAATCTTTCTGTGCTGCTTTGGTTTGGACTCGGCCAAATACCTGGCGCTAGTTTGCGAAAGAAGGTTTTTCAACAAAATCCAAAATAGCCGAAAATTTCATCAGCGCAACAAGCCAATTCGAGACATGCCTCTCGTTCGGCTCGAGCCAAGGATTCCGATGACATGAGGCAGGTGGCTCTGCGACAAACCGTTTGGGAGTTACAAGCGATGCCATACTTTCTGCTGCAGCAGAGCTACCGTCGGGGCGAGGCTCGGTGACATTGCAGACGGGGAAGGGTCCTACCATCCCCAAACGTTTCAGGTCTCCCTGACTTACCAAAGCCGAGATGGGCGTGGCCACGTCCCACTTCCTTCCCGCTGCAGCATTGCTTCTCAACCTTTTGGCTAAGATCTAGTATCTTGTTCAGCAAACCTTGAAATTCAGTCCTCATGATTTAAACTGCATTTTGTTTCTTCCTTTCAGTAGAGGTTTTGATGTTAGTTTTAAATCAGCTGGTTTGGAGAAGATATATGTACTTGGTTGGGAGATACTGCTCTGTGAGAGGACAAGCCATGAAAATGTTAGATGAAGATGGTATCTGGAACTGTTCCTGGAAAATTCTTATTAAGCAAGTGGGAAGATCCCCAGGGCTTCCAGGGCCTGAAACATCTTCCATCAGTGATTGTGCTTGGAGAAAACAGAGGATACATATCTTACCAAGGAATGCCCAAACACTGCCGTAGGTGTGAAGAGGTTGGGCATTTAGTGGAAGCTTGCCAGAAGTAGCTCCTGTGGCTCAGTGGTAGAGCATTGCGTTAGCAGCGCAAAAGGTTGTGGGTTCGATTCCCAGGGAACACATGTTACGTGAAAAATGTTAGCCTGAATGCACTGTAAGTCGCTTTGGATAAAAGCGTCTGCTAAATGCATAAATGTAATGTAAAATGTAAAAGTAATTTTGTGGGAAATGCAGAGAAATTGGGCATACATTTGATGAATGTCCCAATGTGGAGAGTCTAACCATCTCTACAGAGACTGCCCCAAGTCTTTTGCCAACAAGGTTAAAACAAACAAAATGGCCACCAAAGAACAAGAAAGAATGGAGTGGGGGGTGGTGGAGCTAATTTAAAATTTCAATTCAATTCAAGTTTATTTGTATAACGCTTTTTACGATACAAATAATTGCAAAGCAACTTTACAGAAAATTAAGTTTCTACAATATTTAGTAGTAGCTTATCAGTGATGACTGTCAGTTTATGTGCATACGGCAGAAATGTTCAGAAAAATCAATAAAAGACGTAAACAAACAGACGATTAACACTATTAACAGCAATTATGCAATCAAACTTGTAGCAAAATGTGGTAGCTCTGTGTGTTGCCTCTGGGTTAGCATCATCTGAGGTCCTCTGAGGGGCTGGCATCATCTCTTCTCAGGTGTTCTGTATCCAGACTGGAGCTTGTGTAAATCCTAGTTACCACGGGATGTAAATCCCGTGGCAAATCAGAGAAACAAATAGAGACATAATTAGCATAGCAATTCATTAGTTTAACCCAGTTTCATTAGTTTAACCCAAGCTAAAAAATAATAATGCGCATTTGATCAGATGTAACTGCAGTCCAAAATTATGAGATGCATTATTTGAATGTTTGGCCAAAGAGGTGTGTTTTTAATCTAGATTTAAACAGAGGAAGTGTGTCTGAACCCCGAACATTATCAGGAAGGCTATTCCAGAGTTTGGGAGCAAAATGCGAAAAAGCTCTACCTCCTTTAGTGGACTTTGCTATCCTAGGTACTATCAAAAGTCCAGCGTTTTGTGACCTTAGGGAGCGTGATGGGCTGTAACGTGGTAGAAGACTAGTTAGGTACGCAGGAGCTAAGCCATTAAGGGCCTTATAAGTAAGTAATAATATTTTGTAACTGATATGTAACTTAATAGGTAACCAATGCAGAGACTGTAAAACTGGGGTAATATGATCATATTCTCTTGACCTGGTAAGGACTCTAGCCACTGCATTTTGGACTACCTGTAGCTTGTTTATTGTTACACTCTGTTAGCTTAGATAATTTTGAAGTTTCACGTGGTCTTGTTGAGATATATAGTTGAGTATCATCAGCATAACAGTGGAAACTAATCCCGTATTTTCTAATGATATTACCAAGGGGCAACATGTATATTGAAAATAGCTATTAGGACAGGACCTAGAACAGATCCTTGTGGCACTCCATATTTTACTGGTGATAAATGAGATGACTCCCCATTTAAATAAACAAAGTGGTAGCGATCGGACAGGTAGGATCTAAACCATCTTAAAGCCTGCCCTTGGATACCTGTATAGTTTTGTAATCTATCTATGAGTATGTCGTGATCTATGGTGTCGAACGCAGCACTAAGATCAAGTAAAACTAGCAATGAGATGCAGCCTTGGTCTAATGCAAGAAGCAAGTCATTTGTAATTTCAACAAGTGCAGTTTCTGTGCGCTATGATGGGGCCTCTGAACCCGACTGAAATTCTTCATAGAGATCATTTTTTTGCAGGTAGGAGCACAACTGAGCAGACACAACTTTTTCTAAAATTTTAGACATAAATGGAAGATTTGAAATGGGTATGTAATTTGGCAGTTCACTAGGATCTAGTTGTGGTTTCTTAATAAGAGGCTTAATAACCGCTAGGTTGAATGGTTTTGGGACGTGACCTAAAGATAACGACGAGTTAATAATATTGAGATGCAGTTTTTCTGCTACAGGTAACAACTCTTTCAGTAATTTAGTGGGTACAGGATCTAGTAAACATGCTTTTGGTTTAGATGCAGTGATAAGTTTATTTAGCTCTTCCTGTCCTATAGTGGTAAAGCACTGCAGTTAATCTTTGGGTGCGATGGATAAAACTAAAGTATTAGACGTGTAGAATCTACATTTGTTATTGTATTTCTGATGTTATCTTTTTTATCAGTGAAGAAATTCATAAAGTCATTACTATTTAACTGTGAGGGAATATTTAGATCGGGTGGCGTCTGGTTATTTGGTCTAGCCACTGTGCTAAATAAAAACCTTGGATTGTTTTGGTTGTTTTCTATGAGTTTGTGGATATGCTCAGCCCTGGCAGTTTTTAGAGCCTGTCTATAGCTAGACATACTGTTTTCCATGCAATTCTAAAAACTTCCAAGTTAGTTTTTCTCCATTTGTGCTCAAGACTATGAGTTTCTTTCTTGAGGCGTGGGTATTACTGTTGTACCATGGCACAGTACGTTTTTCTCTAACCTTTTTCAATTTGATGGGGGCAACAGCTTCTAATGTATTAGAGAAGATAGTGCCCATGTTGCCAGTCATTTTGGTCTAGTTCATGTGTATTTATGGGTACACAGAGCAGTTGAGATAAATCAGGCAGGTTATTTGTGAATCTGTCTTTGGTGGCTGGAACAATAGTTATGCCCGGACGATAACGCGAAGCTATATAGTTATTATCATCAATACGCAAAATGCACGATACAAGGAAATGGTCAGTAACATCATCACTTTGAGGTACGATATCTATGTCAGTAAGATTGATTCCATGCAATATAATTAAATCTAGCGTATAATTAACACAATGAGTGGGCCCGGTGACATTTTGATTTACTGCAAAACAGTTTAATAAGTCAGTAAACGCAAGTCCTAATGCATCATTTGTATTATCAACATGAATGTTAAAATCTCCGAAAATTAATTAGCGCTTTATCAGCGGTAACCAACAGGTCTGAGAGGAAATCTCCAAATTCTTTTAGGAATTCTGTATATGGCCCTGGTGGTCTATACACAGTCGCCAGAGAAAGAGATACAATAGAGTTCTTTTGCATATCTGACAGTGTAACATTAAGCATAAGTATTTCAAATGATTTAAACCTGTATCCTGTTTTCTGGGGTAACATTGAGAATATCACTATATATTGTTGCAACACCCAGTAGTCGACCAGTCTAACGGGGCTCATGTTTATAACAGTAGTTTGGTGGAGTAGACACATTTAGACCAATATAATCATTTGGTTTTAGCCAGGTTTCAGTCAAGCAGAGTACATCAAAACTATTATCTGTGCTCATTTCATTTACAATAACTGCTTTGGGTGTGAGTGATCTAATGTTTATGAGCCCAAACTTTAAAAATTGTTTTTGTTCATTTATTTTACATTTTTCTAGTTTAATCACAATAAGATTTTTTTCTAGATCCTACATTAAATTTATATTTTGACCTCACTATTCGGGGAACAGTCTTAATAGATTGGACAACGCAAGTACTTCTAACATTTAAGCGGGTAGAACAAAAGCCATCATAGCAGTTATTTGAGAATTGGCTTACTAGTCATATGGAGTGTAGAGTCCTGGAGATGTTGTCCGAGAGGAGATCCGCTCTGACTCTGCTGGGGTGCAGGGCATCAGCGCGAAAAAGCCTAGGACGCTCCCAGAAAAGATTCCAATTATTAACAAAGAGCAGTTTCTGTTCTTTACACCATGACAATAACCATTCATTTAGAGCAAAAAGCCTACTGAACCTTTCGTGTCCTCGTCGATACGTGGGCAGTGGTCCTGACACGATGATCATCGCCGCGGGCGTCGTGCTGCGAACCGTCTCAATCAGGCTCCTGAAGTCCCTCTTCAGCGTCTCCGTCTACCGCTGCGTGGTGTCGTGAAGCACGACCGGTCTGGGGCTCTCATCGGCCTTCAGGATCACGGGTATCTGCGCAGAAACATCGAGAACACGAGCACCAGGGAAATAGTGAGTGTGCACTTTACCTTCGGCTAACGAAGCACGGACATGTCGGACTATGGAGTCTCTGATGATCACAGCAGCGCGTTCCGTCTCGCGGAGGGGAGAGAAGTGGTTCTGTGTTGAGATCTCGAAGACCGGAGGGGGAGAACTCGCCACCCGGGGCCTGGCTCGCATCCTCCGCTGCGGAAATCATGTGATTTCCCGCCAAATCACATGATTAGTGCAGAGGAAAATGAGGAGATGGAACTCCACCAATCATTGATTGATCATGAAGGTGATACAAACGAACAGGGCAAAGAGGAGGATATAGAAAAAAGCAAACAAGAACAGGAAAAAGTAGCTGAGAAAAATCAAGAAGAACAAGAAAAATCCAAAGACAAGGAGGTAAGTAATGATTTTCCAGGTGTTAAACTGATAAGTAAGAAAAGGAATGCTCAATCTCCCATCGAGGAAAAAATGGGAAAAGGGACAGAGTGGGAATGTTGTTCTTTTCCTTTTCTTCAGAGGATCTGAATCGGCTCTTTCCACTCGATTCTCGAAATGAGGTGTCCTTTTTATCAATAGAGCTCCAAACATCCACCCCAAGAGCAAACTCAAGGGGGAAGCAGCTTCAATCCCCCGATTCTCTGACAATGAGATTAAGGGAAAAGCTTGTTTCACAGGACACAGATATTCATTGTAAATTATTTTTTAGTAAATTTTAATGTCTTTTAAAATGTCTTATCTGTCATTTTTAATTGTTCTACTCATGATGCTTACACTCTCTACCCTGAATGTAAGAAGTGTGAGGTCACAACTGAGAGCAAAAACTGTTTTATCCTTCTTACAAACTCAAAAAAGTGACATTTTCCTTTTACAAGAATGTGCTTTACCCTTTGAAAAAAACTATAGGAGATGGGAAGAGCAATGGGGCCAGTTACCATCTGTGTGTAGTGGATCTAACTATAACAGGGCAGATGGAATTGCAATTCTGATTAAAAAACCTAATATTCTGGTGAAATTTGTTCTTTTTAGGACATGAACTTAACGTGTTAAATATTTATGGTTTTACAGAAAATAATGACAGGAATGACCTTTTAGAAGATGTGCAGCCCCAGCTTTTAGGAAGGGCTCTGATCATTTTAGCAGGGGATTTTAATTGCATCATCTGCAAAAATTATAGGAAAGGTAGAGGGGAAGATTTATAATAGACAAAACATCGGTTTTATTGCAGACTATAATAAGAGATTTTAATTTGATGGACTGTTTTAAAACCATGCATCCTGGAGAACAAGGACTCACCTGGTTTAGTGGTGATGGCACCAGAGCCTCCCATATTGATCACATCTTCACACAGGACCTCATACCAGTAGATGCTAAATTAACCCCTGCTTTCTTTTCAGATCACACTATGCTTACATGCACCCTTTCACTTCCAATAGGTGGGACAATAGGAAGAGGACTATGGAGATTGAACTGCTCCCTGTTACAGGACACAAATATAGTAAAAGAATTCAGGGAGCCGTACAGCCAATGGCAGACTTTAAAAGACTTTTATGACCCAAATGCACAGTGGTGGGAAATGGTGAAGGGAAGGACTAAGACTTTTTTTTAAATTGGCTGGGAAAAAAGGAAAAGATAAAGAGAAGAGATCTATGGTGGGACTGCAAAACCGTTTGCAGCGTTATTTTACTCTTTGTAATCAAGGATTTGATTTTAACAAATATATTCGCCAAGTAAAAAGGACAATGGCAGAACTATCAGAGATCAAAAACAAAAGAATCATTTTACAAAGTAGAGAAAGGGAAATAGAAGAGGGAGAAAATGCACAAGTTATTTCTTTCGTAAAATAGTGAACAGAGGTAGGGCCATGATGGGTCTGAAAAATAAAGAAAATAACCTGGTGACAAGAACACAAAGTATATTAAAACTTTATTGAAGAATTTCAATGAAGAAAAAGAAATAAAAAAAAAAAATAAAAAACAATATTTAAAATTAATTCAACAAAAACTAAAAAAAAAAACTTAAAAAACAAATTTAACAAAATATAAATGCAAAAAAGAAAATTACAAAAAATCTTTTAAAACATTTGAAAGAAAGAAAGTCACCTGGAGAGGATGGCCTCCCACTCGAGTTTTACAAAACATTCTGGGATATTTTAGCACATGACCTCTTAGCTGTTTTAATGAATTTTATGACTTGGATAAATTACCAGATAGTTTTAGGACTGGGGCAGTTACACTTTTATATAAGAAAGACAATAGGACTGACTTGAAAAATTGGCGACCGATAACTCTCTTAAATGTAGATTGTAAATTGTTTAGCAAAATTTTAATGGTTCGGATGTCTTCAATTTTGGGGGATCTGATCCACCCGGATCAAACCTGCACAGTCACCGGGAGAAAAATCACGGACAGCCTCATTCTGATGAGAGACACCATCTGTTATGCGAGGGACAGAAACATTAGGCTCGCAGTTTTAAATTTAGATTTCGAAAAAGCTTTTGATCTGGTCTCACACCAGTACTTACTCCATATACTGCAAAAATGGGGTTCCCAGGGAGATTCATAGCATGGGTGGAGCTGCTATATAGGGGGATAACCAGCAGGATTTTGGTAAATGGGCACTTGACAAAAACAGTAGATATACGCTGTGGTGTACGTCAGGGATGCCCGTTATCTCCCCTCTTGTACGTGGCCTGTATTGAGCCCCTAGCGCAGGCTTTGTGAAATGACACATGGATCAGGGGACTGACTATCCCAGGGACAGGTGGACTGACAGTGAAGACAGTTTTATATATGGATGATGTGAATCTTTTATGTACTGACATTTTATCAATACATAGGACTATGGACCTGACGGACTGGTTTGGGAGGGCATTGGCGGCCAGATTAAACAGAAAAAAGTCACAAATACAATTTTTTGGACCATGGGAATCTATAGAAACCAGGAAGATAGAACCTGAAGTAAAAAAGACTGACATAAAAATACTTGGGATAAAAATTGACCAAGACAGAGGTGGGAAGGAAATTGGCAAAATACTCTAACAAAAATAAGACAAAAATTGGGGTTTTGGCGATTGAGACAAAAGACAATAGAAGGCAAGATTTTAATAATTAAATCTGTGATCTTACCTTTGTTTTTAATGCTGTGTTCTGTCTTTTATCCCCCTAGATGGAAATCTTCCGTTTCCTGTGGAGTGGAATATGGGAAAGGCTAAAGAGAGCGGAGATGAAGAAAGCTCCAAGAAATGGAGGAAAAGGAGTACCAAACTTCTTCTTGTTCATAGGGGCATACTATACTGCTCTAAACATAAAATATGCCACAAATACAAACACGACAAGCAAAACAGTTGCAATGAGCCGTTTTTTGGATGGGCTCTTATCTAAGAGCCCTAAGACTCTTACCTACAGAGCATACATTACCAGTGGCTTTTAAATTTCCCCCAGCATATGCTTTTATAAATTTTCTTTTTAAAGAAGTTTCTTTTAGAAAAACAAGATATTAAAACATTGACAAATCACCGCCGCCTTCTCTCCCTTGTGCAGGAACAAGAGCGAGTGAGCTCAGTCCATGGGCTCACCCTCAGTGAAGCCCAAACAATCTGGAAGAATGTGTCCCACCCAGCCCTTCGGAATAGATCTGGCCTTGATGGCAGCCCATGAGATCCTCCTGGTCAGGGCCATGTTGCATTTCCGGGGCACGGCAAAGATTTCTACGTGTCCACAGCCCAGGTGTGGCGCGCCTGAGACTGTGAGGCACGCGCTCTGGGAATGCAGCGCTGCGAGGGACCTGTGGGCAATGGCTGGTCTCCTGTCCGGGGTTCCGGACTACTGGACAGTAATAGGATTGGTGAGCCAGAGAGAATTGCCGGCAGAAACGTATACCAACCGATGGCTCACCATAAATGTATTAAAGACGCTATTTGGACCTCCGGAAACCTGCTGGTAGGGAAGCACATGCAGGTGTCCCTAAATGCCACTCAACAGCTAGCAAAATTCAGGCTGCAGGAGTACGCCGCATGTTGCCATTCGAACATGGGGGCCAGAGCTTCACAGGAAAAGGTCCCTGCAGCCACGAGCCCTGACTGCCCGTAGATGCCCCCAGTTGTAAGTGGAACAGCGGTGCCTTGGTTCAAGAGGATCCCGGTGTTTCTGTTTCTTGGGGGCTGAAAGGACAGAAAATTCCCTACTTGCTACGAACTTTCTCTTCTTCCATGCACAAGAGCGTTTTGATGTGGTGCTTGTTTTATTAATTTTAGTAGTTTATGTTTTAACAAGAATGCCTTTCTTTAACCTATTTTAACTATCATTTCCTTTTCTTTTGTAAATCAAAGTAGGCTCATATGGACAAACTCTCTTAATTTTTTTTGTATATTTAAAGGTTTTTTTTTGTGATGTTTTAAATTGTGCAAAGTCCAAATAAGACTTTATGTATACAATCTTTATTTTTTTTCATGTTATTACAATCTATACAAATAAGCTTTATTTGTGTCCACCTTTTCTAATATATATCTGAATGTTTGTAATTTGTTTGAAAAATAACAATAAAGGAAAAAAATTTAAAATCTTTTCGAGGAGCTATGCCGAGAGTGAACGTGGAAGCATCAGCCAAGATGGTCCGGATGAAGAATAGTGTTCATGTGGAATTGAAGAGTGATGCAGAGGATTTCGTAAAACAATGTTTTTGCATTGATTTTTTTGTAATGGAAATTCTTCAAGGAGTTTTCAAGATTAAGCCTGCTGGAATTTTTTGTTTACAGGATTTTGTTGCATGTTTTTTTTTTGGATTTAACCTTTTGTTCCCTGAAAGACTGCATTGGTTTTTTTGAAGCTTGGAAGAAAGAGGGTCATGAGCTGCTTGATGGACTGCAACTCCAGCCAGGGTTCACTCAGGATTTTCTCCCTCTCGCCGTTCAGGTTTACAATCCCTTTGTGGAGGATGGGGATGTCCTGACTTTTATTGCCCGGTATTGTGAAGCTGTGAGAGGAGGAGAGCACTACCGTTTTGGAATTTGGAATGAGAAAAGGAGGTACATGGTGAAGTTGAAATTGGACTCTTCGGTACCAGGCAGTGTGTTACATCCTCCAGGCAGTTTTTCAATTGGACCAAACAGAGGTTTCTTGTACTACCCTGGACAGCCTCTTTACTGTTGGAGGTGTGGAGGACAGGGCCACATGAAGGCAGAATGCAAAGGAGAGAGGTGCAGATTTTGTGGTGAGCCTGACCATGTGGCAGCAGTGTGCAGGCCTCCTAAACATTGCAGTCTGTGTGGAAGTGAGGAGCATCTGTATCGGGGATGTCTGGGCAGGAAGAAAAGTTATGCCAGCTTATTTAAGGAAGGTGAAGATTTGCTTGCTGATATGGAAGCACATGTTGGGGAGGGGTCCAGCTTATCAGCGAGACAGACTGCATATGCTGCTGAAGCCAGTAAGGATGAAGAGGAAAGGACAGCTGAAGGGAATGGTCAGAGTCAGCAGCAAAGGGAGAAATTGCCAGCGGCTGAGGAGCTGTTGATTGAAATTTTTTCTGGGGCTGCAGAGGGGCCAGTTAAGAGCGGTGATCAGGACATTCCACAATCCAATGATCCATCAAGGTTCACATGGTCTCAATTAGAGACACTTGATATCAATACTGCTGATCAGGGTGGGGGCGGAGACAGCAAGATGGCGATATCTGAAGGAAGAGGGTGGCGGCGAGCAGTTGAAAAGGATGACAGTGGAGAAGAGGGAAGGGAGCGGAAGTGCACTAAGCTACTAAATAGCTTTGCAAGATGAGAAGGGGGACAATTGGGACTGCGGAGAGTGTGAGGTGGATGGAGAAGAAGATTCTCAGGAATGGACTGAAATAGTTGCAAGGAGAGTGAAGGGGAAGGGAGGGGGATGTAGTTTTGACAAAAAAGACCTTTAAGTTAAAGGTTCTAGTCTTGGTTATGATGTGCTGTTCAAATTGTGTTGACATTTGACTTTGAATGTTGTGATTTTTGAGTTTTAAGTGAATCTTGTATGAGTATTTGAGTTTAATAAAAAAAAAAAAAAATCTGTTCTTATCAGTTTAATATCTGATACGTCCCCTATCTGGGGACTACATATTAAATTGATTTTTGGATCACAGAGCTGGAGCCGGGGCTTGCTCTGTCCACTCCACGCATCGGCCTGGTATTGCAGTGTCTCCAGGAATGGTGTGCTTCCCTTTTCAGGGATTGCTGCTTATTGTGACGAATAACAGAGAAAGGAATGAGGGCCTTGTCCTGGCTCCCACTGAGGTCTGCCCTTGCAGATTCCCCCGGTTGCTGTTTTATTGAGAATTCTCCTCTAATGCACCCACCTGAGGTCTCGGAGTGTTCCACTAATGAGCTGATGCATAGAATCAGGTGTGTTTGGTTAAAGGGAGTCATCTAAAACAGATGAGACACTTTGTCTCTTTTGTCTGAGACACCCAATTCAGATCGTTTAGTCTCTACTAATGAGCTGCTGCTCTGAATCAGGTGTGTTTAATTAAGGTGACATAGAAAACATGCAGTGTTGGGGGGCCTCCAGGAACGCGGTTGGGGAACACTGATCTAAAACCAGGGTTGGGAAGTGCCGGCTCGTTCCAATGTTTGGCAGTTTGCAGGTGTTGGGGCAAAATTAAATCAACTCTCATCAGCATAAGAGACAGGCTCACTCTCAGACTTATAATTAAAAAGAAGCTTTTATTCTTTGCAAAGAAGGTCAGACAGTCATACAGAAACACAGGTCACTGCAGAGTGTGACAAGGAAGGGAGGGCAGTCCTCCGCTTTATATCCCTTTCCCCAGTCAAAGTTTCCAAAGATAACAAAAAAGTCAGAAACACATTCCCAGCAGGCACTAGAAACACTACTAAATCATTCTTCCAAAGGTTGGTTCCCCCCATGTTAAGGGCTTAGCTAACCTTCCAAGTCATCCTCAGGCATCTGTTTCCCCCATTTCTATGGCCCAAATGACCTCTCATGCCACCTCAGACATCTGTTTCCCCCCCAGGTGTCTCCCTTCTGCACCCAACACGGCTCCATGGACTACCTGGTGCCCATACATCTTACTCTTAGGTCCTAAACCCATCTCTCACGTTGTCCACACAGCAATTCTAAGAAAACGCATGCATATATGGTCATGCAGAAGCAATGTAAATGAATTTTTCCACTAAAATTTCCCCCTTTTTGTCATTCATTTATCACTAAAACAAACAAAAAAAAAATCATTACTACTGGTTATACTTTCACTACACTGTTAACATTATATTTGCTCTGGAAGCCGGGCTAAATGAATAAACACTGTTATTAACCCTAACCCTAACCTCACAGATTCAAAACACAATTCAAATTAAAAAATTCAAACATAATTCCAATAAAGCAAACTTAAGTTATTACATCACATTTATACTCTTTATCTCTGATTTTCGCATAAATGATCACTCTCTTAAGTTTGTGAAAGAAGTTTGAAAATATGCTAAGGCTTTTTGTTTGGGGATAGACCCTATTTTAAGCAAGCAAACAGTATAGACATAGATGGGCCTAACCCTTACTTATCATTTTCCATGCATTTAACACATTTCACTGTAGCTTCCGCTACTGGTTGTCTCTTCATCAACAGTTTTCTCCCTACACAATTCAATAGTAATGTCTTCGTTGTACACATTTAGTTTAACCATTTGACGTAAATACAGTAAGATTGTTATTCACGCCGGTGCTAATGATGTTCGACTTCGCCAGTCGGAGATCACTAAAAATAACATTAAAGAGGTGTGTGAACTTGCAAGCACAATGTCAGACACTGTAATATGCTCTGGTCCCCTCCCTGCTTACCGTGGTGATGATATGCATAGCAGATTGTCATCACTCAATGGCTGGATGTCTAAGTGGTGCCCGCAGAATAACATAGGTTTCATAGACAATTGGACAAGCTTTTGGGGCAGACCTGACCTGTTGAAAAGAGATGGTCTTCATCCCTCCTGGGGTGGGTGCCGCTCTTCTCTCTAGAAATATGGCACATAGTCTTAGAGTTTGTACTTGACTAACTGGGGCCCAGGTCAGAAAGCAGACTGACTGGCTAAACCGACCGTCTGCTAGCCGCCTCCAGTCACAGAAGTCAGTTAATTCTCAGCACATAGAGACTCTTTCACCTAGATATCACACTATAGAGACTGTGTCTGTTCCCCGAACTAGAAAATACAAAAAACGTCCAAACCAATTAAGAGCAACAATTTAATTGAGGTTCAACAAATAAAAAACAGATGCAATACGGATAAACAAATGATAAAGCTTGGCTTATTGAAATATCAGGTCCCTTTCTACGAAAGCACTTTTTGTAAATAATATGATCACTGATCATAATCTAGATGCACTCTGTTTGACAGAAACCTGGCCAAAACCTGATGATTACATTATTTTAAATGATTGTCTACACCCCAAGATTACTGTTATAAACATGAGCCACGTCCAAAAAGGTAAAGGGGGAGGGTAGTGCTTCAATTTATAACAATGTTTTTCAGGATTTCTCAGACGGCAGGCTTGAAGTATAACTCGTTTGAAGTATTGGTGCTTGCTAAAAGTGAAAGTGAAAGTGAAAGTGAAGAGTGAAAGTGACGTGGACATTCACCCCAAGTATGGATGACCCATACTCAGAATTGGTGCTCTGCATTTAACCCATCCGAAGTGCACACACACAGAGCAGTGAACACACAAACACACCGTGAACACACACCCGGAGCAGTGGGCAGCCATATGCTGCGGCGCCCGGGGAGTCAGTTGGGGGTTCGATGACTTGCTCAAGGGCACCTAAGTCGTAGGTATTTCAGGGGTGGAAAGAGCGCTGTACATTCACTCCCCCCACCCACAATTCCCTGCCGGCCCGAGACTTGAAAGTCCACAACCCTTTTGATTTGGGAGTTCCGACTGATCTAACCATTAGGCCATAACGACTATCAGAACATTCTCCAGAGAAACAAATGTTAATGATAAATCCCCTGTGATGTTTGTACTGGCTACCTGTATCCAGGCCCACAGGGCACCATACATGACTTTATTAAAGGTTTTTTTGCTGGATTTTACAGACCAGATAAGTTAGTGCTGGCTGCAGATAAAGTTTTAATTGTTGGTGATTTTAATATCCATGTTCAATTCAAGTTTTTCAATTCAAGTTTATCTGTATAGCGCTTTTTACGATACAAATCATTGCAAAGCAACTTTACAGAAAATTAAAGTTTCTACAATATTTAGTAGTTGCTTCTCAGTGCGTGACTGTCAGTTCATGTGCATATGGCAGAAATGTTCCGGAAAACATCAATAAAAAAGACGTAAACAAACAGACGATTAACACTATTAACAGCAATTATGCAATCAAACTTATAGCAAAAAGTGTGGTAGTTCTGTATGTTTGTCTCTGGGTTAGCATAATCTGAGGTACATCCTCTGAGGGGTTTGGCATCATCTTCTTCTCAGGTGTTCTGGATCCAGACTGGGAGCTTGTGTAAATCCTAGTTACCACGGGATGTAAATCCCGTGGCAAAGCAGAGAAGACACAATAGAGACATAATCAGCGTAGCTGCTGTTCCAGCCACAGTAAATTAATTAGTTTAACCCAAGCTAAGAATAATAATGCGCATTTGATCAGATGTAACTGCAGTCCAAAATTATGAGATGCATCATTTGAATGCTTGGCCAAAGAGGTGTGTTTTTAATCTAGATTTAAACAGAGGAAGAACATTATCAGGAAGGCTATTCCAGAGTTTGGGAGCCAAATGCGAAAAAGCTCTACCTCCTTTAGTGGCCTCTTGCTATCCCCCTCTAGGACGATCAAAAGTCCAGCGTTTTGTGACCTTAGGGAGCGTGGAAATGGGTTCTAGCATGGTAGAAGACGCAGTTTCTAGCGTATGCTAGGAGCTAAGCCATGTAAGGGCCTTATAAGTAAGTAATAATATTTTTGTAACTGATACGGAAATCTTAATAGGGTACGGCATGTGCAGAGATGAGACTGTTAAATATTGGCGGTATCGCGTAATATGATTCATATTTTCTTCGTAACTTGCCTGGGTTAAGGGACTCTAGCCCGCCATGCATTTTGGACTACCTGTAGCTTGTTTATGTGAGGATGGAGGAACAAACCACAACCGTATGCAGTGCATTACAATAGTCCAGTCTAGAGGTGGTTCGCTGAATGGCATGAACTAGTCTTTCTGCCATTCAGGAACCAGATAACCATGTTTCGTAGATTGGCAATGTTTTCTACCAAGATGGTGTGAGAACGCTGTTTTTGTAACATGGGAAATATGATTTTCAAAAAGACAAGTATCTGTTTCTCTAATAAACACCCAGATTTTTGACAGTAGAGGAGGATAGTAACAGTACATCCGGGTCTAATTGCAAATTGTAATCTACGAGATTCTGTGTAATGTTTTCTGGTCCAATAAGATATTATCTCTGTCTTTATCGGAATTTAATAGGAGGAAAATTATTGGTCATCCAATCTTTTACTTTTTTTTTCAACTATCACACTCTGTCTAGCTGTAGAGTAAGATTTTGAAGTTTGTTCACTGGTCTTGTTGAGATATATAGTGAGTATCATTTCAGCGCATAACTATGGAAACTGAATGCCCGTTTATTTTCTAATGATATTACCAAGGGAGGCAACATGTATATTGAAAACAGCAGAGGACCCTAGGACAGATCCTTGTGTGGCACTCCATATTTTACGGTGATAAATGAGGATGACTCCCCATTTAGATAAACAAAAGTGGGGTAGCGATCAGAAAGGTAGGATCTAAACCATCTTAAAGCCTGCCCTTGGATACATGTATATAAGTTTGTAATCTATCTATGAGTATTAGTCGTGATCTATGTGGTGTCGAACGCAAAGCACTAAGATCAGTAAGTAAAAACTAGCAATGAGTATGCAGCCTTGTATCTGAAGCAAGAAGGCAAGTTCATTTGTAATTTAACACAGGATTGCAGTTTTCTGTGCTATGATGGGGCCTGAAACCCGACTGAAATTATTCATAGAGACATTTTTGAGGTAGGAGCACAATTGAGCAGACACAACTTTTTCTAAAATTTTGGTGGGTACAGGATCTAATAATATAGTTGTAAAGCTCTTCCTGTCCTATAGTTGTAAAGCNCAACAAATTGTTTTTGTTGTAGAATACGATAGAGGATATATTCTGCGTTATAGAAAGCGAAAAAAAGTGGTGTATAAAATAGATTTCAACAATAAGGGTTAGACAACACGTCTCAGGACCTACCTCAAACTAGAGGCATACAACAGCAACAAACATTGTTGATAATGAAAAAGATGGATTGGGATCAGCATTTATAGACATTCTGAACCCTATTGGGGTTAGACAACACTACTCATTACCTACTAATCATACTCTAGATTAAATACTGTCACA
>NC_056619.1:680478-680727 GCF_018340385.1 Cyprinus carpio
ATTTTCCCACTCCCCCCGTTTGACTGGAAGAGGTGGAGGTTCTGGTCTGCTCATCTCTAATGATTGGAAATTTAATCCTTTACCATCTTTGGGTATCAACAGCTTCTTTGAATCTCATTCAGTTACTGTTACCTACCCTCTTAAAATACATTTTGTAGTTGTCTAGGTGATATAATGAGCACACTGGCACCCTAAAGAGAGCAGCCTGGAAAATGGAGCGCAGCTGGAGGAAAACAAAACTAGAAGTAC
>NC_056619.1:680740-680919 GCF_018340385.1 Cyprinus carpio
TACACACAGTTATGCTTGGAGATTTCAACATCCACCTAGATAAACCTCTATCTGCCTCTTTTGATCTCAACCGAGTGTCAACTACTGCTACTCACAAATCAGGCAACCAACTAGATCTTATTTACACACAACACTGCTCCACTGATCATGTACTGGTTACTCCACTGCACACCTCAGAT
>NC_056619.1:680961-681110 GCF_018340385.1 Cyprinus carpio
ACAACATAAAATTGTAACCATGCAGCCATCAGCTACAGTATCACATCAGACAGTGCCCTATAGATCCCCTGAGGATCAGTTCCATTCATTCTCTACTATAGGAGAGGAAGAATTGTATAAAGTTGTTAAATCATCTAAACCAACAACAT